>NC_062527.1:6776810-6791810 GCF_022655615.1 Tachysurus fulvidraco
AGAGGCAGAGAGAGAGAGAGAGAGAGAGAGGCAAAGAGACAGAAAGAGAGTGGCAGACAGAGAGAGAGAGAGAGAGAGAGAGAGAGAGAGAGAGAGAGTGGCAGACACAGAGACCGAGAGAGAGAGTGGCAGACACAGAGACCGAGAGAGAGAGTGGCAGACACAGAGACCGAGAGAGAGAGTGGCAGACACAGAGACCGAGAGAGAGAGTGGCAGACACAGAGACCGAGAGAGAGAGTGGCAGACACAGAGACCGAGAGAGAGAGTGGCAGACACAGAGACCGAGAGAGAGAGTGGCAGACACAGAGACCGAGAGAGAGAGTGGCAGACACAGAGACCGAGAGAGAGAGTGGCAGACACAGAGACCGAGAGAGAGAGTGGCAGACACAGAGACCGAGAGAGAGAGTGGCAGACACAGAGACCGAGAGAGAGAGTGGCAGACACAGAGACCGAGAGAGAGAGTGGCAGACACAGAGACCGAGAGAGAGAGTGGCAGACACAGAGACCGAGAGAGAGAGTGGCAGACACAGAGACCGAGAGAGAGAGTGGCAGACACAGAGACCGAGAGAGAGAGTGGCAGACACAGAGACCGAGAGAGAGAGTGGCAGACACAGAGACCGAGAGAGAGAGTGGCAGACACAGAGACCGAGAGAGAGAGTGGCAGACACAGAGACCGAGAGAGAGAGTGGCAGACACAGAGACCGAGAGAGAGAGTGGCAGACACAGAGACCGAGAGAGAGAGAGAGTGGCAGACACAGAGACCGAGAGAGAGAGAGAGTGGCAGACACAGAGACCGAGAGAGAGAGTGGCAGACACAGAGACCGAGAGAGAGAGTGGCAGACACAGAGACCGAGAGAGAGAGTGGCAGACACAGAGACCGAGAGAGAGAGTGGCAGACACAGAGACCGAGAGAGAGAGTGGCAGACACAGAGACCGAGGCAGACACAGAGACAGAGAGAGAGAGAGAGGCAGACACAGAGACAGAGAGAGAGAGAGAGTTGCAGAGAGAGAGAGAGAGAGATGGAGAAGGAGGTGCTTGCTAATTTTCTTTTTATCATCTGTAATAAATGTAATTAAATAAAAATGAACATTGGGGAAATATTAATTATAAACTGTTAAAATATGGGATTTGTTTTTCATTAATAACAAACATTTTATCTGTTGTTTAATTTCTGTGGTATAAGCAGAATAACCCACAACAGACTGTACAGGGTTTTCAGTACCTTTTATTTACAGTGCAGTTATTTATCTATTTAAAAAATGATTCGTGACATCAGTATCAGTCTTCACAGAGAAATAGAAAACAATATTATATTAGACGGTATAAGATCTGAGTGACCGGCAAGCGTCAGATCGTGATGGTTAAATAAAAGCATCTCCAAAACAGCAGGTCTTGTGAGATGTTCCTGGTGCAGTGATCATTACCTAGCAAAAGTGCTCCAAGAAAGGAGATCCGGTGAACCGATGACAGAGTAATGAGCAACCAAGGCACATTAAAGCTCATCATCTACTCCGATTCCACAGAAGATCTCACAGAAGTTCAGAAAGGAGCCGGCACTCTCCGAGCATCACAGCTTGCTTGTCCATGCCGACTTCCTATTTCTCGATTATGTACTCTTTATAAAGTCTACCGGATCTAATATACGATATTAGTTACTCAGAAGAACATGTGTTTCTTTTGGAGGCTGCTTCCTCTCCATGTCTTCTCTGGGAGTTTTCCCCTCATCATCGTCCCCTCTAGCTCGAGTATTACAGATCTCAGTCAAAATTAGCGTTCAGGTTTCAGCTGCTTTGTGACGTCCGTTGTGATCAACACCGTTCAGAGGTTCTGATTGGCTTGTGCAGTGAAAATGGACACTAATCACCGCTCTTACGCTTTAACAGTGAACACAAAGGAAATGCACTGAACTAGGAACAGACACATGGATCTGATTTCTTCTTCTAGGCAACGCAAAAAGAATGACTCAGTTCTGGCAAGGGCTTAAAAAGGAAGTAAGCGGCCGTGTGTGTCTAATTGAAATTAAACCGAGTCATGAACATGTAAACATTAAAGTCTTTGATCAAAATGGAAACATGGTGTAGTTGTTCCTGTCGATGTAGGCGAACACCTGTGTGACGAGTATGCCCGTGCAGATTCGCTTTAAAGCCCGAGCCACGGCGAACGCATCATTTCCTGATTTCTGCTGAAACAACTGCTTGACTTTTTTTTTTTTTTTTTTTTTTTTTTTTTTAAAGATAGATTTGAAAACGAAAAGATTTTTACACTCCACGTTCGAATCTGACTCCGTTTGAGCCCGACCCTAATCTAATATCTAACGGAAGAAAGCAGTCCTGAGTGTAACCGTTCGATCGGATCTTCTCATACAGCCTGGTGCACTAACACCTTATGATTTATTCATAATGAAATGATGGCTGTTTATTTTGTTTCCATGTAGCGCTGCTGAAACCAAGGGATTTTGATGCAGGGGAAGAAAGTGCAAGTAAATCATAATCCAATCGGTGTTAGGTCGGTTCAACTAGGAGGAGAGAAGTGACACTTCTCAAAGCTTTTCCTGCTGCTTTGAGAGCCATCGCTCTGCTTTAATAAAAGCTGTCAGAATGATTGTTTATACAGGATTCTGTCAGAACCTGCGTGAGCCTGAATCCTAGTCAGCGTCTCCCTTTAGGAAAACCTGCATTTCAGACTACAGCTTTTCACAGCACTATAATTATGATGTACTGTATGTCTGTATTAAACCTTCGTTTCCTGACCGTTTCCCGTAATCATCATTTACATGAATCTCACGATGTACCGATGAGAAAATAGCTTCATCTTTACTTCTTGTTTCCTGTTTTTTTAGTGCAATTGACACTCCTTTCTCTGTTCTCACTTCTGGTTTGCTGTGCACGTGACATTTCACTCCGTTATTAACTCTTTTTTTAAACTACATGTTCTTTGTATAGTTAAGTAACAACTGCTAGGAAGTTACCGTCAATGCAGCTGTAATGCAGCAGTCTTCCATTCTTCCAGTAATGCAGCTAAGCCACAGCAGAGCACACACACACACACACACACACACACACACAGAGTAACTCTTCTTCCTGTAATAGAGTGGCATTTATTTTCTCCTTATGATAGCCTTTATTATTTGTTCTAATGCATCAATGGATTGCTAATAAATACATCCATTAAAATAAAATAAAAAAAAAACTTTTAAAACTTGCCAAAGTAGCAAATCATGCCAATGTTTATCATTAGCGAGTCTCTTTATCTGTAATTTTAAACAAACTCTTATAGCACATGATCTTTCTTCCAAACACACTGGATTCTCCTCTTAATACCATAATCGGAAAGTTTCTGTGAAAAAGCTACGATAAAATGTGTTTATATCCAATGAGTCGTTGGTCTCTATGTTCTTGCCGACAATACATACAAATATTTTTAAAATCAAAACACTTACTCAAATATTAACGTAAATTTTTCTTCACAACCCCCTTCGTCAGGTTTTTTGTTTGTACTGTGGTATCAAACCTGAAATTTCATGTAGACGTGTGTGTGTGTGTGTGTGTGTGTGTGTGTGTGTGTGTGTGTGTGTGTGTGTGTGTGTGTGATGTAAGATGAACACAGTTGCCCCAGGGTTCAGTAGCATGACCAACACTGGGGGACAAGAACAAGCGCAGCCGGGTTCGAACCACAGCAAATGTGATCAAAAACCATCTAAGGCATGATTTAAACTGGAACAAAATTAGAATTAATGTATAGATGATCTGCTGCTGCTACTGAAGATTACCTAAACGTTTTGAAATCTAAGTGGGTGTAGGATGGATGGATCAATGGATGGATGCATAGATGTAGAGGGGGAGATGTAGTGACCTGTATAGATAGACAGACAGATTGCAGGATATGGATGTAGAGACATCGAAGGATGCATGGATGGATGGACAGATATATAAATATAGAGAGAGATGGACTGATAGAAAGATGGATAGATTAATGGGCTGATAGATGGATGGACAGATGTAGAGATAGATGGACAGGGATGTAGTGATGTATGTATATTTAGGTGGATGGGTGTGTACGTAGATATAGAGAGATGAGAGATGGTCGCATGGACAGATACACAGATGTAGAGAGAGAGATGGCTGTGTAGATGAATACCTGTAGGTGGATAGATAGATGTACTGATTTGTAGATATATATAAATATATATTCCAATACAATAATCATAATCATAATCATCATTATCAATAATAATAATAAGATGTAGTAGAGAACATGGTGTTGTATTAAATAGCTGTCAGTGATCACGTACTGAACAGATGGCAGCAGGACGCGTGGGCTGGAGCCTCCGCTGGAAAGAAAAATAAAGTAAAAGACATGGTTTTTCTTACTGTTTTCTTTAATCCTTCTGTGGTTTTGTTTTCTAGAACTTTTCATGTTTATGCATTTTTGTTTCTGAGTGAGTCATTTCTAAGAAATTAGCTCTGATTAAGTCTGAGCTTCATGAAGAATCAGCTTCTATGTCAAAGATAGGGTTATTCCCATGAATACAAACTGTGTGAGGAGATTTGTTTAACAGAATTCCAAAATATGACCCATACACTGTACGACTAAAGCTAAAACTTGTAAGGGGTGTTATTAAAGCTATTAGCATGATTACATGCTACTAGCTTGTGTAGGTGTGAAACTAGTTCAGTATAGGGAATGTGAACACTAATTTAGCTGTAATACCTTTTTATTTTTTGTGACAGGAGACACGTTTGAGGGAGGGCATCGTCAAGCTACAGCCCCAGGAAGAGCCGCTACGTTCTGAGCTCCTTAGCGGAAAGTTCACTATCTTGGTAAGTGACGTGACATACAGCGAAGTACGGTGACCCATACTCAGAATTCGTTTTCTGCGTTAAGTGCACACACACAGCAGTGAACACACACACACACCGTTGAACACACACAGCATTTTTGGGCAGCCATTTATGCTGCGGCGCCCGGGGAGGCAGTTGGGGGGTTCGGTGCCTTGCTCAAGGGCACCTCAGTCGTGGCCAGCCCGAGACTCGAACCCACAACCTTAGGATTACGAGTCAGACTCTCTAACCATTAGGCCACGACTTGAGTATCACTTCAGTGATTTTCCTGATTGTCTTTAGGAACCTATCTGCCATGAGCCAGTCTGCACTCGAGCCTCCATTGGTGATCAGTTGATAACAACTAGACAGATTTCATGTTAAAGCTAGTGCTAGTGCGAAGCTCCTTACAGGTATAGTTCTACAGTTAAAAGAAGGGAAATGATTTCTAATCACACTCTCCGTTATCACCCAGATGAGGATGACTTCTTTCTGGTTTCTATTCATGTCGTCTCAGGGTTTTTTTTTCCTCACCACGGTCTCCTCTTGCTCACTCATTACAGTAGGAAGAAATTTAGAAACCTGACTCTATATTTCTGTAAAACTTTCTGCTTTGTGACTAATGTGAAAAGGAGGTTACTATAAATGATAATAATGTAGAATTGAATAGAGTAGAAATCAGCCTGGGTTTACAGAGAAGAAAATATTGTATATCATATAATGATATTATTGTGTTGTGTGGAAAATATTGTGGAATATTGTACTAAAATCCTATAAAGCTCTTCTTTAATTTTTATATCTGAAACCAGTGATTAATTGACTTTATACAGATTTTTTATTTTATTATTATTATTTTTTTAAGTTTCCCTTATGTTGAAAGTATATGTTAAGATTATTTCTGCCATTCAGATTAGTAACAGGATGGATTAGGCATGTAGGTGATGGAGGCTTCCGTGTCCACACACACCCTAGATTCGGGTTTGACCTGTTCGCCTGTTAGCTCTCTCCCTTGTTGTATCTTAAATCTTTCATTTTTGACTGTATATAAGGTTAGACTAAAGAGCAACCAAGAAACTTTTTAAAAAACAGCTATTAATGATCCACTTTTCTTTTTTTTTTTTTAAACTTCTATCTTGGCAATTAAAATGATCTTGACCACAATTTTCTGCTATTAGTCTTTATTAAATTATTCTATAACAAACCTGAGACCATTTAAGGCTCAAAGCTTAAAAAACGTTTTGTATTGAGAGTGGAACTAAATTCTAAAAATTCAATACATTTTATTTTGATGGAAATAAACGATCTGCCAATAAAATACAATAAAAGCTCGGAAGGAATAAAAAAATCTCAAACAGGCTTAAGTTTCTGTTTGTTTAAGAACGTGGCAAGAGGGAAATCTTTGCAGAATTTTCCTATATTTGAGAGATTTTTACTGGCTAGGAAATTGTGGTTTATCATCAACAGCAGAATTTTTTTTTTGATATATGAATGAATAAAGAAAGAAAGAAAGAAAGAAAGAAAGAAAGAAAGAAAGAAAGAAAGAAAGAGCTAAACCAAAGTAAAGAGCTTAAATCTCTACCTCAGACCTCATCAGATTCAGTGAGACCTCAGGAAATAGTGAGAGGTTTTTTAACCGGACTGCGCGGTAGCTGGAAGTCGTATCTCCGCTGGTTTACGTTCTGAACCGTTCTGTCAGTTACGAGGAGAGATGAGATTTCAGTGGGAGAGATCATCATGTCTTCATCAACCATGAAGGGTTTTTATTTATTTATTTGTTTGTTTAGTTCGTTTTTGTAATGCTGTGATAAGGATCTTATGACAAAACTAGTATTTATTCAGAGCGCCTTCATAATCGAGGCCACGCTGTATGCAAACTTCTTCATTTACTGATATTGAATCGATTCCTGTAGCTCTTAAGTGGATCGTTTGAACGGCAAACCACAAACACAATTACTCACCGCACAGCAGGATGTAATGCGCACGTCGAATCGAAGTAGGAAACTTCAAAGCTGCCTGTGAGTCATGAGGATACTTGTCAGGTCGATCAGCATGTACACAGGAAGTACAGGAACTGTCTGTCTGTAGTCAGGGCGTGTCGGTGAGGAAAGCGGTATGAACGTCCATCACAAGCTGGTCACACAGCCTTTTCACATCTTGAAAGCATCTTGTGGTCAGTTTTGTCATCACATTTGGTCAGTAGCAGGGTTACCAAAAGACAAGGACGAAATTTGACAATCCCAAAGTGAAGGCTGAAAATTCTGGCTGACATTTTAAACTAAACCCTCAGATTAGCGGATTTAAAATCTGTCCGCTTACTCACATCGTCCACAATTTGGTTTCTATTTAGAGAAGACAGAAATGCCAAACATTTATTGTTTATTATTATTATTGTTGTATTTTTATTAGTTTTTATTATTTTGTTAGCCATAACATTAAACCCACTGACCGGTGAAGTGAATAACATTTGATTTTTACGTTCACATTTTATTGTCATGTGAAGAGAGAGAGCTTTGAGCATCTGTACACAATGAAACTCCGATGCTACATTTATACACTCCAACCGAGACGTGGTGTGTAAAATGGTATAAATTATTAACATAATATGGTACATGACTTATAATAAGTACATGGACATTCAGAGACAGATCTCAGTACAGTAATATGTTAAAGTGCATGTCATGATACTTACGGCACACCTTCGGAGGTCTTCTGTAGTCCATGCCACTGACTCTCAGCTGTTTTGAAGGCACACTGGTGACCTAGACGATATTAGGCAGGTGGTCTTAATGTTCCTGACTTCTCGGACACTCTGTGTATACGCCAGCAGAGCCTGGGGTGTGACAGGATGTCAGTAAGCATGTATACTGGAAGAGAGTTTGCATGGCCGGTGTGCATGATCAGAAATATTAACATTTTAGTTAGAAGGCCAAAAAACAAGCATTGAGTTTATCAGCAGTATAACCAGTCAGTGAGTCCGTGTGAACACTGTGACCCTGATAACACTGGAGACTGGGAGGTCTTTTTCTCACAATTGGTCTAAATGAACTATTAACCCAATAGTATGCATATAAATGCAGCATATACACAGAAAGATCTCTCTCTCTCTATCTGTCTGTCTCTTTCTCTTCTTCTCACTGTCTCACTCTCTCTTTGTCTCTTTCTTGCTCTGTTGCCGTCTCTCTCTTGCTGTCTTTCTTTGTTTTTCTGTCTCTCTTGTTGTCTCTCACTCTTGTTGTCTCTCTCTCTTTGTCTGTCTTTCTTGCTCTGTTGCTGTCTCTTTCTCTCCGTCTCTCCATCTCGTGCTCTCTCTCTCTCTCTCACTCTGTGTCTCTGTCTTTCTTGCTCTGCTGTTGTCTCTCTTGCTGCCTTTCTTTATTTATCTGTCTCTCTTGCTGTTTCTCTCTCTCTCTCTCTCTCTCTCTCTCTCTCTCTCTCTCTCTCTCTCTCTCTCTCTCTCTCTCTCTCTCTCTCTCCCCCTGTCCTCCAATCCCCTGGATTGATCGATCAGAGTGCTCTGTTCCTTTCTTCCTGTCCTACATCCTGCCAGTAATATTTATAGCCCTTTATCCCCTCTGTCTGAGTTCATACTTTAGCCGCCTGTGAGTGTTTCCCAAACTCGGACAAATGTAGATCCAAAAGTAGATCCACAGCCAAATGATTTTTCTTGTCTGTGTGCGTCAGCATAGCATTGGTTTATGTTCCAGTCCTTGTGGAAAGGATGAGCTTGAAGCTTGTTTACAATGTTTATTGTAGAGATGAAAGTGCGGATGTTGTATTTGGGACATGGACAGAGCTGAAGTCTGTGACATGAATGGGTTCTCTAGTAGAATTATTTCCAAGATTAGTAAAACATGTTCATTTTGGACAGTGTTTGAATGCTTAACCACTAAAGATCTGTTCCTGTCTTTTGCTCTTCTGCCTCCCTGTGGACATTCGAAGAACATCGCCTGTGAGGCATGATGTCATTTTCGATGATGTCATTTTCTAATTCTGTTGCAGGAACAAGTCTTAATTTAAATACCGATTTCTGTTTGGATTTCTCTAACATCTATAAAGCTTTTAATTCTCACACAATGAGATTTGTTTGCATATGTCAGCTAATGCATGTAGAGTTTATGAATGTGTGCGTTATCTAAACTCAAACTCTAATAACACTAATATCTACCCTATTTAGGGAGTAAGGGACCCCTCAGGTGCCTCCATTGCTCTGTACACAGCTAAGCTGCACCACCCGAATAAAACAGGCAACCACGTGGTGCTCCAGGCTCTGTTCTACCTGCTAGACAGAGCGGTCGAGAGGTCAGTGTGAACTGTTTTATATTTATAAACAGCTGTCATGTGTGACACAGGAAAAAGAGGGATGTCTTTAGGTTGTACATCTTTACGCTGTTACTCTAAATGTATTCTGTAAATAATAATTCCTAACTCTAAATAGGAATGTATTCAAATGATGGCTCAGTATATTCTTCTGTATGAGTGCCAGCTACACGTTAAAGCACGCGCACGCACACACACACACACACACACACACACACACACACACACACACACAGAAGAGCTGCCAGCTGTAAGTGGTTAGTCTTTGGTTGCAGTTTCGAGACGCAGAGGAACGGTCTGGTCTTCATCTACGACATGGCCGGATCGAACTACACCAACTTCGAGCTGGACCTGAGCAAGAAGATCCTCAACCTGCTCAAGGTTACATTCATAATTTTTATTTTTTTTTATCTAAGAAACACACTTTGACTGATTTGTGGGTGATGTGTGGGTCAAGGAAAATGGCCATAATTAGCTTAACAAATGCTGCGAGCTTGTACTATTTAATTCTGTAATATTACAGAATCACCAGATTCATAGATTATAGGTTTGAAACATCTCTGCTCTGTGAACTGTGTGCTATAGAGGCTGTAGTTTCTCCTCCCGTCTCTGTGTGTAGGGTGCGTTTCCTGCTCGGCTGAAGAAAGTGTTCATAGTCGGCGCCCCCGTTTGGTTCCGAGTGCCCTACAACCTCCTGAGCCTGCTGCTGAAGGAGAAACTCAGAGAGCGGGTACGTACGTGTTCGACCATCTAACACTCGGTGCAGACTCTGAGGTGGACAAATCATGAGCAAATTCATAAACTAGTCCACTGGAGGAACAAGAAATCACCAACATCTCATGTTGTACTTGCAAAGCATCACACAGTAATTTCTCTGGTAATGAAGCACATATTCATGCCCTCAACAAAAAGACAGAAGGTGGTAAATTCTGTGGCTATCGAACTTTATAGACGCGCATATCGAACTTTATAGACGCGCTTATCGAACTTTATAGATGCGCTTATCGAACTTTATAGACGCGCTTATCGAACTTTATAGACGCGCTTATCGAACTTCATAGACGCGCTTATCCATAGATATGTGTGTATAGATATCTATGGCGCTTATTGAACTTTATAGAAGCACTTATCGAACTTCATAGACGCACTTATCCATAGATATGTGTGTATAGATATCTATGGCGCTTATTGAACTTCATAGACGCGCTTATCGAACTTCATAGACGTGCTTATCGAACTTTATAGACGAGCTTATGCATAGATGTATGTGTATAGATATTTATGGCGCTTATTGAACTTTATAGACGCGCTTATCCATAGATGTATGTGTATAGATATTTATGGCGCTTATCGAACTTTATAGACGAGCTTATCCATAGATGTATGTGTATAGATATTTATGGCGCTTATCGAACTTTATAGACGAGCTTATCCATAGATGTATGTGTATAGATATTTATGGCGCTTATTGAACTTTATAGACGCGCTTATCGCGATCCATAGACGCGCTTATCTCGCTCCGTTGACGCGCTTATCGCGCTCCATAGACGCCCCCTTTTGAACTCTATAGACACGGTTAGCGAACTCTATAGACACATTTACTAGTATAGTCATGACCTCAATAGACACACATTTATTATAGTCCACCCATGCAGAAAGAAAATAATGACATGACATTAAATGTCGCATTTTTGATCAATAAAAAGAGCTTTATTTATGTTAGTCATATTATTTTCTTTCTGCATGGGTGGACTATAATAAACATGTGTGTTCTTATTTGTTTAGCAAAAGTCTATAGGCAGGAATATTTTTTTCAGCTATTACTTGTAGACACTAAAAGTTGTTCAGCTTTTTCTTGTTCTCTTTCATGATAACACAACTGCCTACAGCTGTTTTATTGCATTTATACTGCATCTGCAGGTCCAGATAGTGAAGATGACCGATCTACGGCAGCACCTTCCCAGGTCCTGCTTGCCTGAGCACCTGGGTGGCTGCTTGCCTCTGGACGTCCACGGCTGGAACCAGCGTCTGCTGACGGAGCAGAACGGCCATGTGGATCCTGTCGATGAGCTGCTGGGCATCCCAGTGGCAACCTCTGTGATTCACGTACCAGGCACAGATGCTATGCGTCTCCTTGAGTTCACAGCTCACTTGGCTCGGGCACAGCGATGTGGAATTTACCACGAGTATGAAGAGCTCCGTAAAGAGCCGCCATCCGGAACCTTTCACTGTGCATTGTGAGTGAAACCTGCCTCTGTCAAAGAGATGTAACCATGATGGCTTGTCAGTAGAACACATTTTGTATAATTGTACAAAGTGTGGACTAATTGTAATGATTTCTAAATAATTCAATTAAGGAATCAATCTAATTTTTACTTATGTTTTGGAATTATGTACTGTATAAGATGTGCAATGTATATATAGTGTACAGATGAAACACACACTCCACTGTAGATTTATTTCTATAAACACTCACTGACTTGTTACTGTTATTTTTTTATGGTGAAAAACGGATTTTAATGAGACTCACTGGGTCGTTTTGGCGCATCCTTAGGGCTGCTTGCAACCAGGAGAAGAATCGTTATGGTGATGTTCCGTGTCTGGATCAAACACGTGTACGTTTGAAAGCCAGAATGAATGAGGTCTGTACAGAGCTGAAAGCTTTTACCTTGTTTTTTTATTAGTTTTTTGGAACGGGGGAGCTTTGTTTTATCGGGATGCCGTATTCTCTTTACAGAAATCAGACTACATCAACGCCAGCTTCATGGACGGCTACAAGCAGAGGAACGCGTACATTGGGACTCAAGGTACAGTGTTGGAAAGTGTTTCCATAATTAGTAAGTTATTATGCTAGTGGGATTAGTTGCTAACTGGCTTTAAACAATTTTTGCACAGGGCCTCTGGAGAAAACCTATGATGATTTTTGGAGAATGGTGTGGGAGCAAAACGTGCTAGTCATCGTCATGACGACAAGGTGAGATATGAGTCAGACGACAGAAACATGAAGGGAGGATGAGGGGGACGGCGACTTGCAGTGGAGTTTTGTTTTATTTCAGAGAAAAATGTTTGATCTAATGACAACCTTTAACTTTACAGGCGGTTGTGTAGGATGTGTGGTTTCTATGAACTGTGAATTGGGTAACTAACGTGTGTGTGTGTGTGTGTGTGTATATCTGTGTGTGTGTGTATATCTGTGTGTGTGTGTATATCTGTGTGTGTGTGTATATCTGTGTGTGTGTGTATATCTGTGTGTGTGTGTATATCTGTGTGTGTGTGTATATCTGTGTGTGTGTGTATATCTGTGTGTGTGTGTATATCTGTGTGTGTGTGTATATCTGTGTGTGTGTGTATATCTGTGTGTGTGTGTATATCTGTGTGTGTGTGTATATCTGTGTGTGTGTGTATATCTGTGTGTGTGTGTATATCTGTGTGTGTGTGTATATCTGTGTGTGTGTGTATATCTGTGTGTGTGTGTATATCTGTGTGTGTGTGTATATCTGTGTGTGTGTGTATATCTGTGTGTGTGTGTATATCTGTGTGTGTGTGTATATCTGTGTGTGTGTGTATATCTGTGTGTGTGTATATCTGTGTGTGTGTGTATATCTGTGTGTGTGTGTTTATCTGTGTGTGTGTGTATATCTGTGTGTGTGTGTATATCTGTGTGTGTGTGTATATCTGTGTGTGTGTGTATATCTGTGTGTGTGTGTATATCTGTGTGTGTGTGTATATCTGTGTGTGTGTGTATATCTGTGTGTGTGTGTATATCTGTGTGTGTGTGTCTCTGTGTGTCTCTGTCTCCGTGTGTGTGTGTCTCCGTGTGTGTGTGTCTCCGTGTGTGTGTGTGTCTCCGTGTGTGTGTGTCTCCGTGTGTGTGTGTCTCCGTGTGTGTGTGTCTCCGTGTGTGTGTGTCTCCGTGTGTGTGTGTGTCTCCGTGTGTGTGTGTGTCTCCGTGTGTGTGTGTCTCCGTGTGTGTGTGTGTCTCCGTGTGTGTGTGTCTCCGTGTGTGTGTGTCTCCGTGTGTGTGTGTCTCCGTGTGTGTGTGTGTGTATATCTGTGTGTGTGTATATCTGTGTGTGTGTGTGTATATCTGTGTGTGTGTGTATATATCTGTGTGTGTGTGTGTATATCTGTGTGTGTGTGTATATCTGTGTGTGTGTGTATATCTGTGTGTGTGTATATCTGTGTGTGTGTGTATATCTGTGTGTGTGTGTCTCCGTGTGTCTCCGTGTGTGTGTGTGTGTGTCTCTGTGTGTGTGTCTCCGTGTGTGTGTGTGTCTCCGTGTGTGTGTGTGTGTCTCCGTGTGTGTGTGTGTGTCTCCGTGTGTGTGTGTGTGTGTCTCTGTGTGTGTGTGTGTGTGTCTCCGTGTGTGTGTGTGTGTGTCTCCGTGTGTGTGTGTGTGTGTCTCCGTGTGTGTGTGTGTCTCCGTGTGTGTGTGTGTGTGTCTCCGTGTGTGTGTGTGTGTCTCCGTGTGTGTGTGTGTGTCTCCGTGTGTGTGTGTGTCTCCGTGTGTGTGTCTCCGTGTGTGTGTGTGTGTCTCCGTGTGTGTGTGTGTGTCTCCGTGTGTGTGTGTGTGTCTCCGTGTGTGTGTGTGTGTCTCCGTGTGTGTGTGTGTGTCTCCGTGTGTGTGTGTGTCTCCGTGTGTGTGTGTGTGTCTCCGTGTGTGTGTGTGTGTGTGTCTCCGTGTGTGTGTGTGTGTGTCTCCGTGTGTGTGTGTGTGTGTGTCTCCGTGTGTGTGTGTGTCTCCGTGTGTGTGTGTGTGTGTGTCTCCGTGTGTGTGTGTGTCTCCGTGTCTCCGTGTCTCCGTGTCTCCGTGTCTCCGTGTCTCCGTGTCTCCGTGTCTCCGTGTCTCCGTGTCTCCGTGTCTCCGTGTCTCCGTGTCTCCGTGTCTCTGTGTCTCCGTGTCTCCGTGTGTGTGTGAGTCTCCGTGTCTCCGTGTGTGTGTGAGTCTCCGTGTGTGTGTGAGTCTCCGTGTGTGTGTGAGTCTCCGTGTGTGTGTGAGTCTCCGTGTGTGTGTGTGAGTCTCCGTGTGTGTGTGTGAGTCTCCGTGTGTGTGTGTGAGTCTCCGTGTGTGTGTGTGAGTCTCCGTGTGTGTCTCCGTGTGTGTGTGTGAGTCTCCGTGTGTGTGTGTGAGTCTCCGTGTGTGTGTGTGAGTCTCCGTGTGTGTGTGTGAGTCTCCGTGTGTGTGTGTGAGTCTCCGTGTGTGTGTGTGAGTCTCCGTGTGTGTGTGTGAGTCTCCGTGTGTGTGTGTGAGTCTCCGTGTGTGTGTGTGAGTCTCCGTGTGTGTGTGTGAGTCTCCGTGTGTGTGTGTGAGTCTCCGTGTGTGTGTGTGAGTCTCCGTGTGTGTGTGTGCGCCTCCGTGTGTGTGTGCGCCTCCGTGTGTGTGCGCGCCTCCGTGTGTGCGCGCCTCCGTGTGTGTGCGCCTCCGTGTGTGTGCGCCTCCGTGTGTGTGCGCCTCCGTGTGTGTGCGTCTCCGTGTGTGCGCCTCCGTGTGTGCGCCTCCGTGTGTGCGCCTCCGTGTGTGCGCCTCCGTGTGTGCGCCTCCGTGTGTGCGCCTCCGTGTGTGCGCCTCCGTGTGTGCGCCTCCGTGTGTGCGCCTCCGTGTGTGTGTGTGTGCGCCTCCGTGTGTGTGTGTGTGCGCCTCCGTGTGTGTGTGTGTGCGCCTCCGTGTGTGTGTGTGTGTGCCTCCGTGTGTGTGTGTGCCTCCGTGTGTGTGTGTGTGCGCCTCCGTGTGTGTGTGTGTGCGCCTCCGTGTGTGTGTGTGTGCGCCTCCGTGTGTGTGTGCGCGCCTCCGTGTGTGTGTGCGCGCCTCCGTGTGTGTGTGCGCGCCTCCGTGTGTGTGTGCGCGCCTCCGTGTGTGTGTG